>NC_079444.1:28345747-28355747 GCF_903798145.1 Danio aesculapii
CTACAGCACACCTCTCCAGGATCAACCCAAAGCGTGAGCTCTTTAGGCAGGCCAAGGTCTTTATACTGAACTCCACTTTCAGCGCAAGCTCTCAGCAACTCAGCATCTTCTTTCTGGAAGCGGTTGACTCTGATGCACCTGCACAGGACACATTTGTAGCTTATTTTAAAACTGTGAAACATCACATGCATCCTGTTCTGGCCAGCTGTGAAAGTGCACTGTGAGCTGTTTATCAAACTGCTATACCTGAATGCCTGGCCTTTGCTGGGGTTGTCCGGATACCAGTGACCTTTATACTTCTCCTGTAATGCTACTGTTAACCGCTCCACAAACAGGTCCACCTTGTCCGCATCCAACTTCTCAGCCTTCTTTATCAACCGCTTCAGGAAAAACACCACCGCTGCAATTTCTTTCTTCATTGTTAGCTGTTGAGCTGAAATTCAGGTCCAACTTCTGTGAATATAAACAGAGAGACTTTTGCCATGTATAAGAGTTTACACATTTCACAGTTTGGAAGTTTCATAGTTAAAAATCCTACATACTATGCATAAAAATGAGGTTTTGTTGTTAAGAACATATGATAAAATATAATAATGATTAAGCATTGTTTATTTGTTTTGTAAGTTCTGTCACATAATATACAGTTGAAGTCAGAATTATTGCCCTTCTTGTATTTTTTTCCCCCAATTTCTGTTCAACAAAGATATTTCCAACACATTTCTAAACATAATAGTTTTAATAACTAATTTATCTTTGCCATGATGGCAGTAATTAATATTTTACTGCTTATTTTTCAAGTCACTAGATCAGCTAAACAGGGTTTCTAGAGGTTTCATCAATTCAAAATTAAGATTTTAAAAGACCTTTTAAAGCCCATTTTAAGACCATAATGAAAGACATTTCAGACGTACACAAGGCAAAACGCTAAAGATTTGTTTAATGGCCAATTTAAAACCTTAACAAAACATAAAAAAACATATGGTATTGTAAGGAGGATTATTAAACCATTGTAATAAGTAAATAGAGTTAATAAAAAAACATTTCTTAACCTCTTAAGGCCCAATGTGTTTTTTTACATGCATTTTTTTATTTCTCTTTGCTATTTGGGCTTTTTAGAACCTAATTAGAATGTACTTTTAGAGAAAATTGTCCATGTCTGTTGACTCGTGGTCCAAATTTACATAAAACACTTTTTCCTGACTTTTTTTAAAAATGAATGTATAACAGATTTGTTTTTTTATTTGCTTTGACTATCAGAGAGTAAAAACAAATTTTTCCTCATTTTGGACAGTTAAAAATAGTGTTTGGGACATTTCATTTGCTGCAAAACAGTTGCAGGATGACACCGTGTGTTTGTAACAAAATATAAAACTAAAAAATAAGAGCTAAAATGTACTGTGCACGTATGTGGACACTCAAGCCCTAGGAGGTTAAAACTTTTTTGAAATAAATAGTTCATGGTCATAGGAAAATTAAGACCCGTTTAAAATGATTTAAGACTTACAACACAATATTTCAGTGGATAAGGCATTTGAAAGCCTAAAATTTGTTTTTTTATTAATTTAAGATATTTTAAGACTTTAAGACCCCACAGATACCCTGTTAAAGTGACATTTAAAGACTTAATTAGGTTAATTGGGTTAACAAGGCAAGTTAGGACAATTATGCAATGTATAACGATGATTTGTTTTGTAATGACATTAAAAGAGATCAAACTTTTTTTTTTGCTTTTATTCACAAAAAGAAAAAATATATAAGAAATGCTGTGAAAAATTCCTTGCTCTGTTTAAATTAAAACATATGAAAAGAAAAAAATGCACAGGAAGCTAAACATTTTGATGTCAACTGTATGTCATCAAAGCTTATGACAAATAATTTGCGACAACTTATACATCAAATCAATACTGCGTGGTAAGCTTGTTCATTCATTGTATGTGAGAAACTCAGAACTTGTGAACGGCTAAAAATTACTCAAAACAGTTTATTAATCCGGTATCACATACACAGAGATCTGCAAGGAAACCTATTCAGTAACCTGTAGTGAACAGCATTGTGGTTTTGACAAGGATTCTGTAATTTCTATTGTTGCCTTTTGTGATATCATGTGCTGTGTAATGTTCATATTGCAGGCAAAGCACACAATAGTTTGTGTGAAAAAAAGCTGAAAAGGTGTTAAGAGGATAAAATGGTGATTTTCACAATCAAATAAATTAACCTTGCAATCACAACGTTTTTTTAATCCTAAATTTATGAATATTTAAATTAGAGCTATACAAGTCATCTAATAAAATTGCCTTCATAACAAAACTAATAGTCTAATATTGTGCACATCTAACAATAACAAGATTAATAATCACTGTAACAATTATTATTTATTATAATAACAATAACATTGGGGAAAATTATCAAACAAATCCTTTAATAAATTCAAAACCTCAATCTAGGAATGTAGCTTACCAGAAACATATGCCTCTAACAACTTGGCTGTTGATACTAAAGCTAGTGTGCACTAGAGCAAGTGATTAGCACAAAGCTGGCGGTCAGGTGGCGGGACAGAACAGCAGGAAGGCGCGCCAAACATAACACGACAGTTTGAAAAACAAGACCACAACAGAATCACAAAATCATCCGTTAAAACATTTAAACTTCTTTACATTTTCATAATTGTCGCCAAAAACATTGTATTTACCAACTATTGTCGAAAACACGGACTAGACAGGGACTAATAGACGTCATAATAAAACACCAAACAAACATATTCCTCCCAACCTTCGTTTATCTATTTATTTTTACGTAACGTACGTATGGTAATTGAACATATAGACATTAATCACGTAAGAAAACTGTTAAATTTCTTTGAGAATTGTCATTTAGTCGTCAATCTGAACGCCACGAAACAAAACAGTGGCATTGTTGAGATGTTAAATATTAAAACCACACTCAGTATTAACAATCCCACGCATTTTGCTTTTATACATATTAAAACGTTTATAAAAATTGAAACCAGCTCACTTTAACCTAACGTTAGCCGAAGTTAACGTGGCCTCGATTCTATCATCATCACTTGTTTTTTCCGATCGTTTCTTTAAAAATAAAACACCATTTTTAAATCGTTTTAATTTTACATTTGGACGTTAAAATGTGTTTTAATTCTACGTGAGCTCGCTTTATCACTACAAACAGAAATACTGACCGTGTTTTCTTTTCATCCACATGTGGAAAACTCCTGCTGCCTCGCGCACAAGACACTTCCACACCAGCTCCCCCGCGCGACTATGTGGGTGACGTGACTGTGTCTTGTGCGCATGCTCGGAGGAAATGACTCAGGAGTCTATTCGTTTCATTCGTGAAGCGAAAGATTCAAGATAATAAAAGCTGCGCAACGTTTTGATAGGGTGTAGAAAAGCAGACGCACAAATAAATGTTAGGTGGAAGTATTATAGCAGCTTTAGCGATTAAAAAAGTGAACCATTACTAACGTTAATTCAGTACAGCAATCAAAATAAGTGGACAATTACTTATTCGGCTTATGTCAATAATGTGGTCATTCAGGAAAATGTTAAAGGCAGGAGTGGGTTAAAAATCATTAAATTATTGCGTTTTATAATTTTGTAATTGTTATTATAAAAGCAACATTATTAAAAATGATTTAATACTATTATAAGCAATAATTAATAAATAATCAAATTAAAACATTAAATAAGATTAATACACAATAAATAAATAAACAATATAAAAAACTAAAACTAAATTAATAATTAACAATTGAACAAATAAACAAAACAATGTACGATTTTTTTTATTTTTAATATGCATACATTAATTATTAACAAATAGTTAAGATTCAAATAAATTAAAGGATAAAAAATGTGAGTAAAATAAATTAATATTATTTTAGTATAACGTACTATACGCACATGGTTACAAATAAAAAAAGATACAAGTAAATTAACAAATATTAAGATACTTTGAGTAAAACTAAATATTTTCTAAATTAAGTAAATGAATTTTTTTTCCCATAAATCCGTCATATGAGGAAAATCATATTTTGGGAGTGACAAGACCTCAAGACTGAAAACCAGCATCACTTTAACTGTAGCATTTTAATAAATCGGACAATAGTGCCATCTAGTGTACAATGTGAGGTTTTGCAAGGTAAACTGCTATTGTGCTGGACTACGAGGGATTATTAAATTAATTCACATTTTTATTTTATGCCAAAAAATATAAAAATTCAGAATATCAAGTACAGAACATATTCTATGAAGATATTATGTAACTTTCCTACTGTAAATTAAAACTCTTTAAATATTTCTATGCATTGGTAAGAATGTAACCTTGACAATTTTTAAGATGATTTTCTCAGTATTTTGATTTTGCAAACTCTCAGAATTAATATTTTTCAAAAGATATTTTATTTAGTTATTTAATTATTTTTTAAGTTTATCTCGGCCAAATATTATGTCCTAACTAACCATACATCAATAAAAATCTTTTATTTATTATATACGTATTTTTTGTTCAAAGAAATATACAAACAAAGTAGGCCTTACATGCATGAACAAGCATGAATTAATACAATTACAACAATAGGCAGACACAAATATAGGGAAAAAGCAACATATGGTAATGACAATTGTATTTAATGTTAAAAATAAAAAATAAGTAAATAAATAAATAAAAATAATAAAATAAAAATAAATTCATTATAAAAGTTTATAGAATATAAACCTTCAAAGGGTTGTTTATAGCAAAAAGGGTTTACATGGATATTGACATGAGACATTCTGTCATGTATATGAGCCCAAATGAACTCTGAGTAGACGCAATTGTAGAAAATATGCCCAGTGGTTTCAATATATCAATGAAAATCTTATCTATCCTTCAGATGATGTATCTAAATTTATGAAAAAATGAAATGAAAAAAGTCTCCTGTGCAATTCTAATGAAATAACAATGTAACCAGAACTGCAAATCACTAACAGCACACACTGTTTATTATTACCAATAATTTTCCATTAAAAATGATTTTTAATATAGACAATCTGATTTGAACATTAATATTGCATATAAACAGACTCTCTTGCTCATTTCCAACAACAGACAATGCAAAAGTTATTAAACAACTCAGTCAAAAGTACAATGACAGTGTTAATAATAAAGGCAGATGAAACGTTACCTAAAAAACAGTTTGCTCTGGAACAAATACGATTAAAGATACCAAAGATTGTCCCTTATTACTTACAATGAATTATTATGCCACACATCTGTACAACTACATTTTAGCCTCTTTAAAATACATTCAGTGACACAACAACAGTAATATTTGTACATTTATAGTGGTTTTGGTTCTATGACATGACTCGTCATGTTAGAAATGCTGAAAAGGGGTTGCTGTAATATTGGTCGACAATCACATGCAGAAAGACCTCTCAGCCAATCAGAATCAAGAACCAGGATGAACTGTTGCATGAAACTCTTACTATACACAAACAAGTTAGTATAGTGAATGAATCAGACTATATCAATCATAGTGAAAAAGCTTCATGTGGTGCTGCGTGGAGTCTGACCGGGCTGCATGGGACTGGATGTTGATTACCCAGTGATGGGGGTGTCAGATTGGACAGGAAAACCTGTGATGGGCTCTTCCTGGATGAACATGACGACTTGATTAGTGTAAGTCTGAACATTTTGATTTTGAAGATTGCTCCACTCTGCAACATATTAATATAATTAATTCCAATGCATGATTCTAACTACGCTTAGGGTTATATTGCCAAAAAGCTGCCTTATTTGTTCTAGACTGTCACACTTACAAAACACGATGTGCATTACATTTTTGCTTTTGATAAAAATAAGGTTAAAAAGACTTTTATTTTCCATTAATACAAATAATTGGGATAATACACATGTTTTTTTAGGGGGGATAAACTATCATTACAAACCTTTGTTCAATTCTCTGTTCTTTTTCACATTTATGACACACGCATACACTGAATATTGAAGATTGAAAGTTAAACTCACTGTAATGTGCACAGAAGACTGCAATAATGAGAATTATGACAAGAATCAGCAATGCAGATATTTTCACAGCTATCCATACACCTACAGTATTAAAAACAGTTATTGAACAGATTTAACTAGCAAAATTATTGCATTCCAAACATGCTACACTCTAAAAATGCTGACTTTTTAAAAATTTGTTTAAATAAAGTTATAGTGCCAAACTTAACCCAATTTTTAGGTTTAATATTTTATTTAAATTGGATTAAAATAATGCAGCTTTCTAAGATTGTGTGGGAAGGAATCTATTGCTATTATGAGATTGCTATATAACATCAATTACAAACTCAAAATAGGTAATACCTCTGTCCTTGTTACAGTAATTAAGAAGCACACGAAGAGTTGTTGGTTGGCTCAGGGTCGAGTGGTTCACCCAACACGAGTAGTTTTCACAGTCAGATATATTCAGATATGAACGGAGAGTGAAGGATCCATCTGGGTTGGTTTTGTTAATGTTCAGTGTCTGAGAAATGTTCTGAAATTCTCCATTTCTCATCCACACCTGCTCTATAGGCGAAGGGTAAAACTCTTCAGAGCTGCACAGGATTGTGAGAAATCCATTTGATGTTCTTATTTGTGATACAGACACAATGGGGCGAGCTATAAAAAAAATGAAGCATCAGTAATTTTAACAGCATTTACATGTCAAGCCATTGTATATTATCTACCATCACACATCAGTTTGATTCTAGTCATAATTAACTTACCAATCACTTGAACAAATGTTCCGTCTTCTCGCAAAACAACTGAAGGAGGTGGAATTAGTCTTGTCTGAACACATTTATAAGTGCCAGTATCATTTATCTGCACATCTGATACCTCAAATGAGATGTTATTAGGAATCCAAATTAATCTAACATTATACTTACAAGATTGAATAATCAATGAATAGTTTATAATCTTTACTGAGCATAATGTATAATTGTTTCCCAGTTTCACATCGAAACTGACAGTTTCATTTGATGGTTTGTAGTTACAGCTAATATTTACTGACGCTCCTCGATGAACAGTTTGAACTGTGTTGGTAGAAGATGTTAGTCCAGCTACAATGGCTGAAAAAAGGCAGTTCATACTAAAGAAGTAAGTATCTTTATTGTCGAATCACAGTATGAAGATAAAACTGGACAGCACAATCATTACCAGAAACAAAGACGATGATGGGCGGAGTAATACACAGAGGTGAAGGGTGAAGAGGGCTTTGTGTGATGTTACTGACAAAAATCGTACGGCTATCAGCCAATCAGATTCAAGAGCCAGACACAACTGTTATATATATATATAATTGTTAATTTGTTATATAAATTTATTACATACATTTTTATTTCCACAGAGATTATGAACATGTGCGAGGCAGGGAAGTTGATTTTATAGTCTCATACAATAAGATACAAAACAAAACGATATACAAAATGAAATGGATAAATTATATAATGACCACAAAGCCAGTGCATTGATCTTGTGCTCAAATCAAATTACTGTCTGCAGTTGGCGCACCAGTTTCTGCTGCATCTTAAGGCTGTTATAGGAAGCTCTTTGCAAGAGATTTCCTTGTCTTCAAACTGCAAAATATGGCATGCTATATTTAGTCTTTCGCTTTGTGAAGCTAGTCACCTTTTTTGTACCTGAGGTCACAATTTATTTTGATGGTCCCATAAGTCAATTTACAGATTCATATCTGCCTATACTGTCATCTCTGTAGTGTCTGTAGATTGTCTTTAAAAGTTCTTAGTCTATCAATACAACATGTAAACATCTGTTGAAATTTTGGTCAATGTAATGTTAACAATCTAGGTTGTAGATGTTCTAGATGCTGTTGAAAGACGTTTGTTACGAGCCAACATCACAGACAAGAAGAAAACCGGTGCTTTTGTTTCTTGTTCATACGTCAAATACTTGCACCAGTGTCAGTACTAACTGTCTGCTGAACATTTAATGACAAGTAGTTTGCTGTCCATGTGGTCTTTTATGTTGTATCAAAACAGTTGTCATTCAACAGCATTTCCTAGATTTTCACTTCATTGTGATGGCCTAATCTGACAACAGATGAGCAGCAGATGAATCTACCTTAAAGTAAAAGAACTGTCTGATTTAACCCTTTTGTGTTGTTGGGGATGTTTTAATCCACACTGGGGTGATTTCGATTTTTGAGTCTTAACATGGCCACAAGTTACTCTGTTTCAGCAAAAGGAAAGGTTTTGACAGATATTTTGGAAAAATGTTTTGAAATTTTGGAATTCAACAAAACACTACCCAAATTAAAGCAAATTTACTACCCTTTCATTATGTTTGTGGCTGATGTAATGACATTTTTTGATTGCAAAGCCATGACGCCTTATAATCATGCATTCTTGATTGTTGCTGGTTTTTCCTGTTGGGAAGAGAGAAAACTTAAAATTTTTACTGTTAATCATCAGTTGCAGTGCCAAAAAGCTTTCTGCCTTCTTTATGGAGTTCAATGTGTGTTTATGTGCGAGAGAGACCTTGTGCAATAGTATCTAGATGCAAACTTGGATATGTAAGCTGAGACTGCATATTTCAGAAGTGCAATGTCAGACAAAATGCAGTCAATGGAGCTAGTGACGTAACTGTGAGGTGAGGGTTAGAGGTGGGGTTAAGTGTGCGCAGGGCTTAATTTATGCTGAAACATGCCGGATCCGGATCCTCTGAAATCTGACCCGGCACCTCATTTTACTGATCCCCCTCCCCTGTCCGCTGTTCACTCTTACTTTCTTCCATGACAACCTCCCGCTCTTTACTTTCGTCCTTCATCCGCGACACCCCTCCGCTATCCAACGGTCCTCAATACCTCATATAATATGAGTACTGTTAACTTACTCCATTTAAGTTGAAGTAATGAGGTATTTAATTAACTCGTTCACTTCAACACTGAGTTCAAAACTCTTTTCAAATGAGTAGAAATTATTTTCAGTAAATTTTGAGTTAACTACATCTATCATTTCATTTAATAAACTTTAATGTTTAATGAGTTTTACAGTTAATTTTTACACATGCACACTAAAATCTGCTGTTTTACTCTATAGAACACATGCCAACTGATGATCAACATTAAAAATGAATAATTTTACCTCTTCGTAACAAAGAAAACCACCAACAATCAAGTTTTGGTCATGACCAAAAGGACAAGATCTCGGATACAAGTGGTCAAAATGAGTTTTCTTGGCACGGTGGCTTGGGCATCTTATTCGGGTGCCTAGATGCTCCTAGATGCTTACCTAGGGAGGTGTTCCAGGCTTGTTTCACCAGCAGGAGGCCTCTGAGTAGACCCAGGACACGCTGGAGGGACCATGTCTCTCTGCTTGCCTGGAAATGGCTTGGGATCCACCACGGAGGAGAGGGAAGTCTGGGGTTCCCTTCTGAGACTACTGCCCCCACGACCTGGCCCTGGAAAAGTGGAAGCAAATGGATGGATGGTTAAGATTTCGATAAATGATTAAAGATTTTATTAAATAAATTAATGAATTTTAGGTTGATATATTGTAACGCATACATACAAATAAAAAATATACAAAATAAAAGAATAAATAAATTAACATTTGTTGAGTAAAACAAAATGTTTTCTAAATAAAGTAAATGTATATTTTTTCAATAATATAAATGGTGTCTTTATTTGAGAAACTATTGCAGATGTAATTCAAATTTTAGAAGGGAATTTCAGCCGTGTGATGAAAATCATATTTTAGGAGTCCATGAAGACAAAGACTGAAAACCAGCATCGCTACCTGTGGCAGTTTTGGACAATGGTGCTCTCTAGTTTGCAATGTGAAGTTTTGCAAGAAAAAAACTGCTTTGTTAAGAAAGTTGATAAATTTACTTAGAATGACTAAATCCTAGCCTTAGCAGCACTATAAGACTAATTTCTTTTAATATAAGCAGCACATCTCGTCGTCACAGGAAATATTACCGTTATCTGTTTCAC